>NC_140590.1:347740117-347745117 GCF_964204655.1 Triturus cristatus | reverse complement strand
GTGGGGATTGACATTGTAGGGCCACTGGACCCCAGGACAGCGATGGGCAATAGGTTCATCCTGGTCCTGGTGGACCATGCCACCCGGTACCCGGAAGCCATTCCTCTGAGGACAGTGACGGCCCCCGTGGTGGGACGTGCACTGATGGGAATTTTCTCCCGAGTGGGATTCCCTCTAGAGGTGGTGTCTGACCGAGGTACCAATTTCATGTCCAAGTACATGAAATCTCTTTGGCAAGAGTGTGGTGTAACCTACAAGTTCACCACCCCTTACCACCCCCAAGGAAACGAGTTGGTTGAGAGATTCAACCGAACCCTCAAAGGCATGATAATGGGCCTAGAAGGACCCATGAGGCGTAAGTGGGACGTCCTCTTATCATGCCTTCTCTTCGCTTACCGTGAGGTGCCACAGAAGTCTCTGGGGTTCAGTCCCTTTGAGCTTCTGTATGGTCACCCAGTCAGAGGACCTCTAAGTCTGGTCAAGGAAGGCTGGGAGCAATCTCCCAGGAAACCTCCCCAGAATGTATATAGTTACATGCTGGCCTTCAGGAATCAGACTAGGCGATTCAGGCAACTTGCTGAGGCAAATCTGGAAGCCAGCCAGGTGGAGATGAAGCGGTGGTACGACCAGAATGCCACTCTGGTAGAGCTTCAGCCTGGACAGAAGGTATGGGTCTTGGCCCCTGTGGAGCCGTGTGCGCTCCAGGATAAGTGGACCGGTCCCTTTGAGGTGGTGGAGCGCAAGAGTCCTGTTACCTACGTGGTGGACCTGAAGTCTCCTAGGAACCCCTTAAGGGTCCTACATGTCAACCGCCTCAAGCCCCACTTGGAGAGGTCCCAAGTGGGCATGCTCTTGGCAACAGATGCTGGAATGGAAGAGGAGTCCGAACCTCTTCCTGACCTCCTGTCAGCCAAGGAGCAAGATGGGTCAGTGGATGGTGTCATCCTCTCTTCCACCCTGACCCCTGAGCAACAGAATGATTGTCGCCAGTTGCTGGGACAATTTTCTGATCTGTTTTCCCTGGTCCCTGGTGTCACTGATTGGTGCGTCCATGATGTGGACACTGGGGATAGTCCACCTGTGCGGCACAAGGCCTACAGGGTGACTGACAGGGTGAGGACATGCATCAAGGAGGAGGTCTCCAAGATGTTTGCACTCGGGGTAATTGAGTCTTCTAGCAGTCCTTGGGCCAGCCCCGTGGTCTTGGTCCCAAAGGCTGCAGCACCGGGAGCCACACCCGAACTCCGGTTCTGTGTGGATTACAGAGGACTCAATTCAGTCACTAGGACTGACACACACGCCATCCCCAGAGCTGATGAGCTCATCGATCGGCTAGGGGCTGCCAACTACCTCAGCACGTTTGATTTAACGTCTGGGTATTGGCAGATCGCCTTGACCAAGGGGGCCAAAGAGAGGTCAGCATTTTCCACCCCAGATGGGCACTACCAGTTCCGGGTTATGCCATTTGGGATGAAGAATGCCCCTGCCACCTTCCAGAGATGGGTCAACCAGGTGTTGGCTGGGCTGGATTCGTTCAGTGCAGCCTACCTGGATGACATCGCGGTGTTCAGCTCCACTTGGGAAGAACACCTGCGACACCTCTGGGAAGTATTGATGGCGCTGCGCAAGGCAGGCTCACGATCAAGGCGAGTAAGTGCCAGATCGGGCAGGGTTCCGTGGTGTACTTGGGACACCAAGTTGGGAGTGGCCAGGTGGCACCCCTTCAGCCCAAGATAGAAACCATCCTGAATTGGGAGGCGCCCACAACCCAGACAGAGGTGAGAGCCTTCCTAGGTCTCACTGGGTACTACAGGAGGTTTGTCAAGGGGTATGGCAACATGGTTGCCCCCTTGACAGCGCTGACTTCGAAGAAGCAGCCCAGGAAAGTGATTTGGACTGACACCTGTCAGGAAGCTTTTGAGGCCTTGAAAACTGCTATGTGCACGGCGCCCGTGCTCTTGGCTCCCAACTTCTCCAAAGAGTTTATCGTTCAGACAGACGCTTCAGAGCATGGTGTGGGGGCTGTTCTTTCACAGATTAATGAGGGGGGCCTAGATCAACCCGTAGCCTTTCTTAGCAGGAGGTTACTTCCCCGGGAACAGAGGTGGAGTGCTATTGAGCGTGAGGCATTTGCTGTGGTCTGGGCGCTGAAGAAGCTAAGACCCTACCTGTTTGGGTCTCACTTCCGGGTTCAGACGGACCACAGGCCCCTCAGATGGTTGATGCATATGAGGGGTGAGAATCCAAAGCTGTTGAGGTGGTCCATTTCCCTACAGGGTATGGATTTCACGGTGGAACATCGCCCTGGTACAGATCACGCCAATGCTGACGGTCTGTCCAGATTTTTCCGCCTTAGTGATGAGGAACTCCCTGGGGTAGGGTAGTTCTCCCCACTTTTCAGCTGGAGGGGACACGTGTTAGACCTGGCACCTTGGCGTGAGTCTCCCTTCCTCTTTTTGTCGCTGTGCCTCATGTGTTTTTATGGTGTTGGCCGCTCAGCGCGCTGTGCCACTGCCAACCAGTGTCGCGGTGCGAGTGCTCCCTTGTAAATTGTATATGTTGGTTGGATTCCATGATTGGATTGTTTGATTTACTATCAGACCCCAGTAAAGTGCGCCAGGAGCGCCAGGGCATGTAAATGCAAACACCGCTGGTGGGCTTGCAGCACGGGTTGTGCCACCCACAGAAGCGGCCGGTAAAATACGTCTAAGGTCTGCCATCGCCGAACCTGCATGCAGTCTGGTACTGACATGCTGACTGGCAAGTGCCCACACTTGCCGGTCCCTGAAACCTTCCCTTAGCTGCATATTAGTCACCCCTCTGGTAGGCCCAAGGGCAGGGTGCGTTGTGAGCATAAGGTAGGACAAGCCTAGATGCGTGGCATGTCCTGGTAGTGAATGACCGCCATTTTGTTGTTCACTGCTGTAAGGCTACCCTGTTCTCATAGGCCAGTATGGGCGGCCTGGATTGTTACACCCTATGATCCTAACCGACCCAGGGAACATGGTAGGAGATCGAGTTTAGTATGCCTGAACTCGGAATAATAAGATACATCTTTTCGCAAGGTTTATTTTAATATTCCGGGTTTGCAAATGCCGCTTTTAGAAAGTTGGCCTTTGCTTGCCTAAACATTTCAGCCCGCCTCTGCGTGATGTGTATCTGATGTCTGGCTGGAGTGACAGGGCTGGGGGAACCCAGATGGGCAGGGCTAGGTAGCCTGGTGGTGAATAGGAAGATCGACAGGTAGATGGGTGGGAGGAGTGCTCCTAGGCTCTGAATAGGACAGTGCTCTGCCCCCTCAATGCCGGCTCCGCCCCCTGTGGAGCGTCTGAGGACTCTGCCCTGCACTCTGAAAGAAGAAGCCTGCATCGCGTAAACAAAGTGCTCAGAAACCGGACTGGACTAGGCAAGGGCCCCCCTGGCCTGGGAGAACAAAAGATTTGCTGTATAAATGTAGGAGCCCTGCTCCTGAGAAACTAGATCCGCTTTTGACAAAGAAGAATCTCTGCCTGAGGAGGAGGCACCGGGAAAGCTGTAGGAGGAAGACTGTCCCTGTCCTGGGGGATTGGCCTGCAGTGGTGACCTTGCTGCCAAAGGGGAGAAGAGAAACTGTTGCTGAAGACTTTGCTTTATTTTTACTTTCAAGACTTGTGCTTTCCAAAACGATCTCCAAGGGCTTGGAACTGAGCTTGCCCCCTGAACTGAGCCCCAGGACCATTGGGCTCTACCTGATCTTCACTCGCCTGCCGCTGGACTGTGGTGTCCTTTCCCTCGCCGGAGCTGTGACCCTCGTGCCCCAGTCCCTCCCTGAGCCGTGACCAGGACTGCTTAGCCGCCCCCGCCTTGGGAAGAGCCTCGCTCGATCGGAGCCGCTCCCCCTACGCTGTGCTGGGCTGCCCCTGTCACCTCGCTCGCTGGAGGCTCGCTGTGCACCTTCACCCTCCCGCCGGAATCGACGTTTGTGAGCATATCCAAGCCTCGGACGGCCCGGACGTATCTGCGTGCCCGGCTGCCCCGCTTTGTTCACCCGCCACCTGCAACACCCCGCTCTTGTCGTGAGCCTGAAGATCAGACACCCATCGTGAAGTGTGGGAGCCCCGGACGCCGCCTCGCTCTTCTGTCGAAGAGCCGCTGAAATCCCGCACCCGCCTTTGCGTCAAGAAACAAGGTACTGTACTTACGAACTCGACCGCGAGCTCGCATCGGATCCAGGGTCCGCAACGTTCTGATTTCCCTGTCATCTGCCGTGTGCTTCCCGGTCGCCGCCTCAGCACGGAGTGCGCTGAGGCCTACAGTTACCTTGTGCCCGCCTAAAGAACTTTCCGTAACAAAGAGACTTTCCCGTATTCCTAAGAATTGTGGCCCCATCAGTTCAACGTTACTGGGCCTTGTATTTGAATCTGCTGAATCTACATAAAAGCTTATTTTTATATACTTCCTGATTGGTGCCCGTTTGTGGTGCATGCAAGGGGTTTACTGTATGTGTAATTGCATTTTCTTAACCGTGTACGCCTGAGACTTAGCCTAGACTGCTCGCACCACGCACCTAGAGGGTGAGCAGGGGTTATTCTGGGGAGTCATCCTTCGCCCTGACAAGAAGTAAAGGGTCCCTGCTTGTTGTGGGTTCACACCTGCGTCAACCAGAGCCCCCTCATTTCTAACAAACGCCAAATCGAGGAAAGAAATCCTTTAGGAGAACTGTCGCTGTCGTGAGAGCTGTATTATCCTTCATAGCATACGCCTCCACCCATTTACTGAAGGCACAAACCACTACTAGGACATATTTTACATTATTACAGCGCTCAAACTGAATGTAATCCATTTGCAGGACCTCAAAAGGTGCAGTTGGTGTCGCAAACCCTCCTGTTCGCGTTCCCTTTCCAGGATTATACTGGAGACAGACCAGACAAGACTGGACTATCTTTTTAGCAGTGCCAGCAATATCAGGATGATCCCAAACTTGCATGAGCTGTTTTGCCATTGAGGATGCACCAACATGT